>NC_089581.1:179779889-179806499 GCF_019320115.1 Miscanthus floridulus | reverse complement strand
ATGGAGCGTTATACCGCCGTGTAGAGGAATTAGCCAATCACCAAAGGAGCCAATCAATCACAAGAATGAATACTAATGAAGACCAATCACCTCAGAATCAAATGATGACACAATGATTTTTTATCGAGGTTCACTTGCTTGCTGGCAAGCTAGTCCTCGTTATGGTGATTCACTAACTTAGAGGTTCACATGCTAATTGGCATCACACGCCAAACCCTCAATAGAGTGTTGCGCAACCAACACAAGATGAGGTCACACAAACCACGCACAATCCACTAGAGTTGCCTTTCGTGATCTCCCACGGGAAAGGCACAAGAACCCCTTAGAATGTTGATGATCGGAGCCAGCAACAATCACCAATAGCCGCTTAACGATCCACCAGCCCAAATCACCCAACTAGTGCCACAAGATGCTAGAACACTAAGCAATGCACTAGAGGCTCTCCAATCTCACTCAAGATGATGAAATCAAGTGTGCAAGTGAGTGGAGTGGTGTGCTCAGCTCTCAAAAGGTGTATGCAACTGTTAGAAGTGCCAAGAGAGTGGCCAAGGCCGGCCACTAGCTCTATTTATAAGTCCACAAGCAAATAGAGCCGTTACCCCTTTGAGTTAGCTTCTGTGGGGTCATCGAACATGTCGGTGTGGCACCGGACATAGGGTGGTGGTGCCCCCAACGGTCAAATCCAATGACTAGTTTGACTATCAGTGGTCACCCGACAGGTGGTGGTGGCACCAGATAGGGGGTGGTGGTGCCACCCCGGCCAACACCCCGAAATCCATGCTCTCTGGAAAAATGGGGCGGTGCACCACCCAGGGGTGGCAGTGCCCACGGCGGTGCCCAACTCTAGTTCACCCGCTCTCTGTTAAAAAGGGGGGTGCCATCGGATAGGGTGACGGTGCCCATGGCGATGCACCATCGTGCATGTGGCGGTGCTGTAAGGAAAATGGACCCTAGGTCCATTTATTTTGGATTTTGGTGTTTGATGACCAACACAACCAAATTGGACTAATGAATTTGCAAGTAATTGTTTTGTAGTTCAATAGGGTGCAAGACGTGACTTGGACGAAGGTGACATGATGATCCCACGATCAACACCATAAGCAAGACCCTAGAAGCACAAGAAAAGATCCAAGATATCAAGCATAGTCCAAGCACAAAGATAGGAACCTAGCCGAACGCAAGATCGCGAAAGAAACAAGCTCCACATCAGTGATCGGACGCTGAGCAGTAGGGATTGGATGCTAAGGACTCAAGTGACCGGACATGATGATGACACTATTCACTATCGCGACAATAGCTCAGTACTGACTAGACGCTGGAGGGTGATTGACCGGACATAGGAACAACAACGTCCGATCGAGACCAGAGAGGTTCCAGAGCGGCGCAGTTGTGACCGGATGCGTCCGATGGCATGTGACCGGACGCCATCAACGTTCGATCAGTTGATCATGCCAAAGACCAAGTGACCACTATGAGTGATCGAGCATGTCCGGTCAGGATGTGATCAGCGTTCGGTCAGTAGCAGAAAGCTAGGTTTTATCCACAACGGCTACTTTCTCAGTGGGACTTATAAATAGACCCCCCAACCGACCATTTGAGTAGTGGAGAGTTGAGGAAACATACCAAGGGTGTTGATACACCATTTTAGTGATCTCCACTTGTATAGTGCTTAGTGATTCATTAGGCAATTAGCATAGGTGCTTTGCGAAGTGCTTAGGTTGATTAGACCACCGCTTATGCGCTTGCTCTAGGTTTAGGCCTAGTGTTTAGTGAGGTTTACACACCTCTTATCACTCGATGCTTACACGCACCATTATTGTATAGCAGAGGGGCTTGTAGTCTTACGAGATCACACCAACCATGTTTGTGGTGTGGCCGCCACCGTGTACCGAAGAGAACAAGGCCTACGGCGATTTGGCCGGAAGCTTGATAGTGAAGACGGCGGGGAGCGGTCTAGGAGAGGCTTGCTGGAAGACACACCGGAGACCCCACTTACACATGGGGAAGGCCTAGAGCTATCTACGGAGTTACCTGACTAGGAGCTTGGCCCTTGCGAGGGGCTCCAATGAGGACTAGGGGGAAGCTTGCATACTTCTCGATACCTCGGTAAAAATACCGGAGTCATCAATGGGAGTTTGCATATCTCTACCTTACTCTTTAGATTCCTTATTTACATTGCAATCTTGGGTTGTGCTTTACTTTCCTAGCTAAGTGATAGGCTAGTTGATAGGTTTGGAAGCTAGATTGCATAACTCCTTTTTGTGGTAGAGATAGCGACACACTAGCAAAACCGTAGTTGCACATTTAGAAAGTTTATCTTTTGCATAGGTTTTGCTAAGAATAGAAAAAGAGGCCATAGTTTAGAGTTAGAGTTTTAAGTTGCCTAATTCACCCCCCTCTTAGGCGTCACTGTCCTTTACAAATGGTATTAGAGCCAGTTGGCTCAATTTGGACCTTTGGCTTCACCGCCGTTGAGCCGATGCTATTTAGAGTGGTTGGGATGGATACCTCTAGGCCTCCGCACTTTGACGGCACTAACTTCACCTACTATAAAGCTAGAATGGCTTGTCACCTTGAGGCGGTAGATTTGGGTGTTTGGAGAGTCACTCGTGACAGGATGAAACCCATTAAGAATCCTGATAAACCCACAAAGAGTGAAGAAAAAGAAATTCATTTCAATGCTAGAGGTAAAAATTGCTTGTTTGAATCTTTTAGCATGGATATGTTTAACCAAGTGTTCACTTTAAATACGGCACATGAAATTTGGTTAAAACTCCAAGAGCTCCATGATGGCACAACTAATGTCCGTGAGCAAAAATATTGTCTAACTAAACAAAATTATGATTCCTTTAAAATGAATGAATGATGAGCTCGTTCGTGATATGTATTCTTGTTTGAATCTAATTATCAATGAGCTCCATTCAATAGGATTAACAAAGCTAGATGATGCGGACATCATGAGGAAGATCATCTCAGTGCTACCACAAAAGAAATATGCAAGCATCATCACCATCCTTCACAACATGGAGGACTTGAGCACCATGACCCCGGCCATAGTCATTGGCAAGATAGTGGCATTTGAAATGTCACGGAAGATGGGTCAAGAAGAAGCCTCATCATCAAGCAAAGGCAAAGCTCTCGCATGTAGTGAGAAAAATAAGATGAAGGACAAGCAAGTTGAGACAAGCTCAAGCTCAAGCTCCTCAAGTGAAGAAGAAGAAGAAGATGAGGATGATGATGATCAATCTTCCTCCTCCACCCCTGACCTTTATGAAGAATCAATCAAACTTATCAACAAGGTAGAGAAGATGATCCAAAGGCTCAATGTCAAGGGTGTGCCCATCCAAATTCAAGATTTTATTTTCACCAATCAAAGAAATGAGCAAAGGAAGAAAGGATGCTATGGATGCAGTGAGTTGTGGCACTTTGTGGAAGTTTGTCCAAACAAAGCCTACACCCAAGATAAATAAGAAGGCATGCAAGGACAAAGCCCTCACATCAATAAGGTCATGGGATGATTCTTCAAGTGAAGAAGAAGACCACCACAAGAGGCGTGGGCATAAGCACTCATCATCAAGCACTTCACATGTGTGCCTTATGGCACGAGGTAACAAAAAGCTTATCCCTAGTGATAGTGACAATGATAGTAATAGTGATGATGAGCTACCTTCTTATGATAAAATTGTGCAAGAAAATCTTAAATTTGCTAAAGTTTGCACTAGTCAACAAAAGAAGCTTAAAAATTAAAAGAAAAACTAGATAGCTCACAACAAGCTTATACTACTTTGCTTGAACAATATGAAACTTTTGCCAATCTTAATATGGAGCTATCTACTAAAATTGAGCAACTTGAGGCTAGTGCAACAACAAATGCTTGCACAATCAATGATGAGCAACTTGTAAAGAAAAATGAAAAATTAAAAGAAAAGTTAGCTAGCTCACAAGATGCTTATAAAAGTTTGCTTGCTAAAATGAAACCATGTGCAAATATTGTGATGAGCTAACTAATAAAATTCGCTAATCTTAAAGCCATCGGTACAACCCTCACCAAGGCACCTAAAAAGAAAAGTTCTATCTTTGACATGCCTAAAAAGGATGCTTCTACTCCTTGCAATGATTTATGTTTAGACTCATCCTTGTGCAACCAAGTTTGTGTTGAGAAAGTTGTTGTAGATAGATGCACACAAGAGGTCGCAATGGAGAATGAGCAACTCAAGCAAGAAGTGGCTCACCTTACCAAGGACTTGACTCAAGTAAAAGGCAAAACAGAGCAAGTCCAACATCATCAAGATAACACCATTAAGGGAGTGAAGAAGCTTGATGAAGGACAAACCATGTGGTTTGCTACGTGTGTCACTAAGGAAGGCCACAAGTCCTATAAGTGCAAGGTGAAGAATGGGGGAGGAGCTAAGACGAAAGAGAAAAACAAAAAGGAAACAAGCAAGCTCTCCAACACCTACACCAACAAGGTGGACTAAAAAGGCCTCCACACCTTATCTCTTGAAGAAGAAGAAAAATGACAAGGTGGTGGCCATCAAGGTGAACAAGCAAGCCAACAATGGGGCCAAACGCTTTTGGGTGCCAAAAAAGATCATTTTCAACATGAGGAGCACCAAGAAGGTTTGGATCCCAAAAGGGAAGTGAGAAGTCCGATGGACTTCGGGGAATTTAGAGACTTGGCAAAGTATGGGTGTATTTTATGGGGTGCATCATTATGGACAAGGTAATTGCCAAGTGGGTTAGTGAATACTATGGACCCAAATTCCCCTTCTCATGTTATGTAACTAGATTTAATTTCTTGCAATTTCAATTAGCATCTAGTTCCTTTTCATGCCTAGGTTTGCATTTGCATGTTTAATCTTTTGTCTTGCATACACTAGGTATATCTTATGGTAGGCTTGCTTGATTTCACTCTTAACCCTTGGAGCAAACCTACATGGTTTAAATTGTTTAGGAGCACGGCACATAGCTTTTTTTTACAATTGTTCATCTAATATGTGCCAAAGTCCAAATTGTAGATAATTTCTCCTGAATATCACTTTCGAAAATGATTCTCACATTCATGTGATGTCATCCTTCAAGTGGTATTTTTTATTCTAAAATCAATGTGCATGTCTCCTACAAGTATTCCATACTTGTGTGCACAAATTTAGGGGGAGGTTACTCTACAAGTTGAATGCTCTAAGACTAACACATTTTCAAACTTATCATGTGTGTAGTAGTCTCATTGTAAGAAAAATAGAGTCCCCAGGAGTTAAGCATCATACTTCAAATATCCACCACCTATTGCAAGTGGTATAAATCAAATTGGTTTTCACATGTGGTATTTCTAAACCAATATCATCATGTTGATTTCACTTTGGTATTTATATGCTTTCTCCATGCATTATATAGATTAAACTCCCTTGAGCATTAATTTGCCAATTATACATAAACTACATTCTCCATCATATGTATGCATATATTTAGAGGGAGCTTAGTCTATGTAATGTGAGAGTCAAATTTTGTGACCTATTGCACTCCACATACAAAGGATCACAAAGTTTGACCCTCCCTTGTGCTACTAATGCCTTCTTTTTCAGTGTTTGATTCCAAAGGGGGAGAATTTATAGGATCAAAAGCAAGCCCGATCATAATAATTTACAAGTGGTAATGGTTCGAGAAAGGGATGATAGTGGATTATGGAGTTAGGAGAAGCCTAAAATCCATAATGCCATATGGGAACATTTGCAAGGGCAAGATAAGTTTCCAAAGATGTTTACATGTGGTATCTTTTAGCATCATATAACCTTGCCCTTTGCATTGCATCCTAGCAAGTAAATAGTTTTAAAATTCCAAAAATTTTATTATTTGCTTGCTTTGATCGTGTTGTCATCAATCACCAAAAAAGGAGAGATTGTAAGGAAAATGGACCCTAGGCCCATTTACTTTGGATTTTGGTGTTTGATGACCAACACAACCAAATTGGACTAATGAATTTACAAGTAATTGTTTTGTAGTTCAATAGGGTGCAAGACGTGACTTGGATGAAGGCGACATAATGATCCCATGATCAGCACCATAAGCAAGACCCTAGAAGCACAAGACAAAACCCAAGATATCAAGCATAGTCCAAGCACGAAGATATGAACCTAGCCAAATGCAAGATCACGAAGAAACGAGCTCCACAACAGTGACCGGACGCTGAGTAGTAGTGACCGGACGCTGAGGACTCAAGTGGCCGGACGTGACATTGTCTCTGTTCACTGTCTAAGCACTGATCGGATGTTGGTGGATAATTGACCGGACATGACGATGACACTGTTCATTATCACGACAATAGCTCAACACTGACCGGATGTTGGAGTGTGATCGGCCGGACATAGGAACAATAGCGTCTGATCAAGTCCGATGGCATGTGACCAGACGCCATCAGCGTTCGATCAGTTGATCGCTCCGAAGACCAAGTGACCGTTGTGAGTGATCGAACGCGTCTGGTCAGGACGTGATCAGCGTCCGGTCAGTAGCAGAAAGCTAGGTTTTCGTCCCCAACGGCTACTTTCTCAGTGGGACTTGTAAATAGGCCCCCAACCGACCATTTGAGTAGTGGAGAGCTGAGGAAATATACCGAGGATGTTGATACACTATTTTAGTGATCTCCTACTTGCATAGTGCTTAGTGATTCACTAGGTGATTAGCGTAGGTGCTTTGTGAAGTGCTTAGGTTGATTAGACCACCGCTTATGTGCTTGCTCTAGGTTTAGACCTAGTGTTTAGTGAGGTTTGCACACCTCTTATCACTCGGTGCTTGCGCGCACTATTGTTGTACATCGGAGGGGCTTGTAGTCTTACGAGATCACACCAACCACGTTTATGGTGTGGCCGCCACCGTGTACCGAAGGGAACAAGGCCCACGATGATTCGACCGAAAGCTTAATAGTGAAGACGGTAGGGAGCGGTCCGGGAGAGGCTTGCCGGAAGGCACATCGGAGACCCACTTGCACGTGGGGAAGGCCCGGGGCTATCCACTGGAGTTACCCGACTGAGAGCTTGACCCTTGTGAGGGATTCCTTGAGAGGGGCTCCAACGAGGACTAGGGGGAAGCTTGTGCACGCTTCTCGATACCTCGGTAAAAATACCGGAGTCATCGATGGGAGTTTGCATATATCTACCTTACTCTTTAGCTTCTGCATTTACATTGCAATCTTGGTTTGTGCTTTACTTTTCCTAGCTTAGTGATAGGCTAGTTGATAGATTTGGAACCTATGTTGCATAACTCCTTTTTGTAGTAGAGATATCAACACACTAGCAAAACCGTAGTTGCACATTTAGATAGTTTATCTTTTGCATAGGTTTTGCTAAGAATATAAAAAGAGGCCATAGTTTAGAGCTAGAGTTTTAAGTTGCCTAATTCACCCCCCCTCTTTGGTGTCACGGTCCCTTATAGGTGCACACCGCCACTTTCCGGTGCCAACCCCAGCACCAGCCCTTCTCGGCCATGTCTAGGTGGGCACCGCCCTAGGGGTGGCGGTGCCACCGTACAATGGGTGGCGGCGCCACCCAGAACACCTCCCTCTCGGCCTCCTCTGCCGATCACCACCACAAGGGTGGCGGTGCACCGTCACAAGGGTGGCAGTGCCCTCGGGGTAGCAACACAAGCCCAGCTATTGTAACCCCCTAGTGTTACGAGCTCCTTTAGCACCGTGATTTAGGCCTAAGACAAATTTTCGAAATGAGTTTCTCGAAATTTCTGATTTAAAAGATACTTGATGCGAAGTGAATCTTGTGTGGCTTAGTTCGTGGGCTCAAATAAACGCCCAAGTTAAATTACTCAGTGCGTAGAAATATTTAGGAATATCGAACGACGATGCCAGCAAACGGTTTGTACTGTTAGATTAAGCATGAAAAGCAACTTTTATAAATAAAATAAAATCTATTAATAAATAAAATGATATATATATATATATATATATATACTCATGTGTTTATTTTGATAAGCATGCTCAGTGAAATGCTTTGGGCTAGTGACATGTTTACGTTTACGTATAGACTAGTTTTAGTCCCTAGATAAATTGGTAACGTAACCGCGACAACTACCGTCCTGACCGTTTGGATCCCCTAAATTATTACGTCGTTGTAACACCCTCGGTGTTACGCCTTAATCAAAATGCTAAACCATATCATGAGCATCATGTTTATGTATTATTACATGTGGTAAATGGGAAATTAAATTTTATTGCACTAATTCTCAAATTGAACTCTAATTTACTCCTTGACCAAATACTCTCCAGCACAGCTCAATTCATTATTATCATCCTGATGCAACTCCAGCTATTATTATTCTTCTCCTCCTTAATTTCCCATGCACACACTCAGCACTTACAAGCCCACGAAGCACGCTTTAGTATATTCTTTGGCGAGACACAGTGCTTTTTACTTTGTCGTGTCAAGCAAGTCAAGTTGGCAGCACATGACCGACCGACAGCAACATCGCACACGCTATGCATTAATCTCACGCACAAGCTCGGCCCGCTGAGCACTATAGAAAACACTGTTCACCATGGAAAACACTGTTCATCCACAGCAACACGTCGTGCACAGGCAACGTTTTTTTACCTTTAAGCAAGCTAGTTAGCCACTAACCTTATGACGCGTCGCTATCGTGCCTTCGCGTCTCTTTCCTTTAAAAGGATACGCCGAGCCACCGAGCCATTTTGTTCCGTTACTCACTTGCTTATCTCAAATCAAGTTTCTTTATTCTTGCCCATGAAAGCCGCGTCTATCGATTTCTCCCGAGCTGTAATAATCAGCTGAGGTAGCTAGTCTGCAATTGATCTTCTCATTCTCTAATGTTTCCTTGACCTATGGTCTCCTCCCCCATTAATTCCTTGACTTGCATGAATGAACCAGCACCGCACCATCAAGCACGTTTAGCCCAAAGCACACTCTAGTCCTGATGTGCTCGTTAAGTCCAAAAGACCACTCAAAGTCCATCATTTGAATTAATTCACTCATGACCAAAGACCACTCAAAGTCCATCATTTGAATTAATTCACTCATGACCAAAGACTCACTCCAAGTCCATCACGTGAAATCCAATTCATATGACCAGCTAGCCAAATGCTAGCTCCACCTCTAGCCTCGCGTCTCCTACCTATAAAGGACACGCCAAAGCCCGCCTGAGCCAGTCCCACTTCACCGCTCACCATCTTACTCTCTAAATCGAGTTCCTCTGTTCTTACCTAGGAAGGCTGCACTCTGCCGATCTCCCTCTTCGAGCTGTAATCGACCGAGGTAGCTAACCTGCAAGGATTCCTTTATTCTCCTTCTTCATTATTTTTAGACTCACAGTCATGTGCTGGTCAATAAGTCCAATAGCATGATTAGCCTCCTCCGATAATATCATTTTCTTCATCTCTAGAGCTCATTTGAATTTATTTATTTATGGTGAAATAAATTTTATTAGATTCCTAAATTCATGATCTATCTATTAGTGTAATTAGTTCGTATGGTTCTACAATGTTTTAGGGTTACTTATTAATTCTGGGTTGCTTGTTAGTATTATGGTTATTTAGAGAATGAAAATTTTTGTGATGCATTGGTAGAAGTGCTAGCCCTAAAATTCTTTTACAGTAGGTTCATTGTATTATTATGTGCTCATTGTAATTTTTGTGGCCTTAGAATAGGTTGATAAATATGGTAGCTAGTGCACCTTGTTTTATCATATATATAGTAAGTTGATATTAACAATAAGGATGCCTTTAGTTGCTAAGGTAATACATGAAATGTTTCATACCTGTTTAGTGGGGAATAATAGGTAACTTTGCGTATTAGTCATTAGAGTTAGCTTAGTAGCCTGGTAGATGTATTCTTATTTTAAGAGTTACTGCTTGCCGTATTACTAAGCGTTGCATCATTATTTCATGCATGTAGATAACGAGTTGGTAGAGTTCGTGACTGCGGGTGAGTAGGAGTACAACGAAGTCATCGAAGAGTACGAGGAGGAGATCCTCGTGTAGGAGGACGTTTTGGAACCGCCCGTCACTGACTTTGCTGACACCGTGCCCGCTGAAGGCAAGCCTCGGTGCATAACCCCTATTTTGCTGCAATTTAAATTATATTTGTGCATTAAGTTCTAAGGGGTTGAATGAAACCCACTTGCATATACATCTTTATCCTATGAGTCTTACTAGTATGACATGATCGTGTAGAATGCTATGCTACAGGACTTCGGTAGAAGTCGAGTGATTGCTTGTCACTCGTGAGAGATAGGAAATATATTACTGTATTATTATCACTTGGAAAATATAAATAGTGAAAAGGAAAAATGGTGACCGGGCAGGGATATGGTTTGGGTATTGGTGGGTGTAAGAGGTTGTGTCACCGTGGACGCAGGGCATGGCTTGGCTACACAGTTTTCCCTGTCCGTGTTGATTAAGGACCGGTCGTTGCATAAGGCTCTAGGCAAGTCACAAACTTATTATCCCGAGCACATACTTGGGTATGGGTGCTTGGAAGACTTGTTGCTCTGTTGTTGCGGATCCAGCTCTTTCCAGACCGACTATCAGGGTTTGTTTTTGGTGGAGGAGGTCCTTGCACCGCCCTGAGTCTGGGACTCAGGGGCGGGGGCTTGGAGTCCCAGTTTGGATGGAGATCTGGACACCCAGGACAAGAGGGTGATGGATTGGTCCTGCTTGTGCCTTGGGTACAAGCAGGGCTTGTGTTTTCGGGGTATCCAACTGGGGCATTGATTCGTGAATCGCCAGGAAATCCGGTACGACTCGTCTGCGGCCTAGCACCGTAGTAAGAACTGAAGATGAAAGATAGAAAAAAGGACTCTGATTGCTTACCACTTGCTTGAAAGTAGCATAGGTGCTTACATAGAATGGTTAGTTAATGAACCAATGCGGCAGTTTATTAAAAATCGAATATAAGGACACACGCTTAGTAATGCTTCCTGCAAATGCAATCAACCCACAAGTCCAGACAACCTTGCATATCATTGGAGTCTTCTCTTTTCTCCTGCCGGGTAAGTCTTGCTGAGTACAATTGAGTACTCAGGGTTTTATTCCCCCTGTTGCAGGTGACAGGTGGAGGCTTGAGCTGACTCTTGTGTGTGGATTCCTCCTGATGGGCTCAGAGAGGATTTCCTTTACGCTGCGATCGTAGTGTTTATTTATAACTCTCACCAAATGTTTTTATAAATGAAAGCTTTATAATATGTTGTCATAGCTTATATACCAATGCTTCATCATGCCATGAATACCTGTTTATTTCTGCTGTAACTCTGTTCACATGTTTATATTCTGTTGTTCAATTAAAATGTTCGTAACTCTGATAATATGATTACATTCCGCTGTTATAATAATAAATATTGTACTCTGATGTTGTATTAAAAGTGATGTAAGAAATGATTAAGAATGATGTAAGCTTTATTCTCTCATTTGTGATCCTGATGGCAAAAATGTGAATTTTCGAGTTCTCCCATGGGGTGTGTCCGACGGAACCGAGTAATTTAGTGTCCTCCCTTGAGTGCTTAGTGTCTAATTGAAGACGAGCACTCCTGGGAGGCATTAGATTAGGCAGTTCTGCCACAGCTATGCCTTCTTTTCTTCACCTTTTTCATCACCTTTGCAAATGTGCTAACACTCCAAGTGTTTCACCATCACGTGCAAATGTGTTAACATATTCACAAACATTTTTCAAAGGTTAATCACTTCTCACCGAATGTGCACTAGGCCTAAAATGCAATGCAAGTATTTCAACACCTAGTGGCACTAGATGATCGAGTTGTCCGATAAGAGCTCCCCTCTTAATAGTACGGCCATCTATCCTAAATGTGATCACACTCGCTAAGTGTCTCGATCACCAAATAAAAAAACTCCTATTAAGTTTCACCTTTGCCTTGAGCTTTTTGTTTTTCGCTTTTTTCTTTTCCAAGTCCAAACACTTGATCATCATGGTCACCACACCATCATCATGATCTTCACCATTGCTCCATCACTTGGAATAGTGCTACCTATCTCATGATCACTTTGATAAACTAGGTTAGCACTTAGGGTTTCATCAATTCAACAAAACCAAACTAGAGCTTTCACTTTGTTATTTTACTAACTACTTTTCTTTAGTGTTTATGATTTTGTAGAGAAATGTTTATAGGCTATTCACCCCCCTCTAGCCATCTAGATCCTTCCAAAGAGTGAGTTCTAAGCGGAGGGCTGAAAAGAGGATGCATCTTTAAGGACTACCAGAGTTAGTTAACTTAAGTTGGTCGAACCACTCTGATCGTGGGAGCCTAAACTATAGTAGTCCTCCTCTAGTGACAACCGGACTTAAGTTGGTCGAACCACTCTTGACCTTTGGCGTTCACTCAAGGCCACCTCAATGGAGACGAAGGTCTAAGTGGAGGATTTGAGCTTCGAGGAACAAATCATCGCGTCCTTGATTTGGTTTGCCACACATTGGTATTTCCATCAGTCTTTTTGTGCTTCCGCTTGTGTCCACTTGATTGTACCTGTTTGTGCAGGGGCTTTGTGAACCTGTCAAGGAACACCTAAATAAGTACCACACCAAGTTTGGTTCATGATAGAAGTGTGGGGGAGTTATAACATTTGTGCAAGTTTTATGCGAAACAACCAGTGCGTGTTTAGTAGATATTTTTTTTGAACTTTAGTAGATATTTAATACATTGAAAACTAAGGGTGTGTTTGGTTGGGATCCTGAGCGATGTAGCTATGGCCAGGCATCCATCTCAACCTCAGACGTGAAAAATTCATTGCTTGGGAGTTGGGAGTGATGCCTGGACCAGACAGCTCCAGCCAGTCCTCAACCAAACAAGCCCTACGCATCGGAGGCTGCAATGGAAAAACCAATACTTGAATGTTCTTTCTCCTATCCAAGCATTGGTTTTACAACATACTGCGGCTGCTTTAAGTCCTTGTACTCCTAAGATGCCCATATATAGGTCCTAAAACTTGTCAAATGAACAACTAGAGACGAAAATCTTTTTAATCAATGAGTAATCATAATGTAGTAGATACTCCAGAGTGGAGCCAGAGACGTCTCCATGCTCTTCATCATCATTGCCGCTATTGTGTTCCATACGTGTCAGACACCATGTTGGAAGCCACATAGGCAAGTTCATCCTAATCAGGGAGATTTGTATCTTCAGCACACCAAACAAGTCTAAAGATGCATTTTGAGTGTCCAGACCTAGTCACCATGAGACAATTTTAATAACAGCACACTTTGTTCTCCCAAAATATACCTAACTATTCATAACCTAGAAATGTTGGCTTTTCCAAATTCAAATATGACTTGCTGAGATTCATATAAAGCAATGTAGTACCATAAGTTCAAATAAAATAATAAACCTACAACATCGTATCAATATTATTTCTGATATTCCACGTCACAAACTAGTTGCCAACTACATCAACATCACGTTCTGTTTGTAAGGCTAAAATGTTACAACAAGAGAACTGCAGCTGGAAAACCGTCAAGGAATCCAATTGACAAAGTTGCATGCAGGGGATCCAATTGATTTAGGAACCGTTCGTTTACTAGGGAATGGAGGCCTGAAACAGTTCCGGATGGAATGGCAAGTCTATCTATAGTAGCAATGATCAGCTGGATTATTTCCAGCCCTCAATCCCCGCTAAACGAACGAGGCCTTAGGGATCTCGATGGTGAAATTGACACCATTTCAGTCCAACTGACAAATAAAAGTGGAGCTTCAGTTTGACACACAGTAAACTTTGTATACCAAATTTCAAAAATTTGTTTGTCAGACCAATGCTTTCCCGTCATCAGAATTTCAGAACCAAACAAGGTGGCGTCAGTGTTGTTACTGTGCCCACCGTAATTCATCACATTATTACACTTAGAAAACATTTGTCTGATTGATCTCACGGGAAATAATACATCCACAACATCTTGTTAAGGCAAGGCTGTCATTGCAATAAGAAACTGCATTCTCCTGATGGCAGTTGCACCCATTCATCATTCCAAGAAGACATTTTTTTTTTCCTTCATGGCAAATATAATTCTCACGTCGTATATTCAGCATTTATTTCAACATATTTGTAGCTCAGATCACAGCCCCATGCCTTTCCATTTCCTCCTCCACTCCCTGTCAATAACACAATTGACACAATTCATAATAACAAGATAGCAATTTCATAAGGTAGCTTTTTTTAGTAAGAATTTGGTAAGGTAGTTGAGATGGAGAACCAAATAGCCTGGTACAAAATGATGGGTAACAAATGACATCAGCTTTCCAAACAAAAATCCAAGTGTTTGCTGCAAGCATTTGTTGAACTCATAGGATACCAGTTTAGTCTGCCTGGCCACTGTGATAACATAGGATCAGCCAAACTACCGATGAACAAGAGAAATGCCACCGCAAATCAAATGCAGGAACGACAAATCTATGCTGGACGCAAAGGGTCCCACTGACAAACCAGATGTTTTGAACAGTTGCAAAGATAAATAAACACCACAATAATTGATAATCTTCACTCGGCAATAAAGAAGCTGAAAGCTTACCAACTGATATATCAATGTTCACTGTACCATGGGCATCTCCAGCATCTTTGAGATACCTGCTAGCTGCGGATCTAAAGAAAGAGAATAAGCATTTAGATCCTAACAGAAGAGCCTAAAGAAATCCTAGTCTATTTACAATGATCAAAACGACGAAACATGGATTGACTATGCAATAAAAACTTTCTCTAACCTGTCAAAGGGGAGTGGTTGGCCATTTTTCATTAGTGGAATAACTCCCAGAGAAATATCAAGTCGATTTGCGTCAAATTGAATGCCTGAATAGCCAACTGAGCAAGCAATTCGTCCCCAATTTGGGTCTCTTCCAAACACAGCGGCCTGTCACAAATAATATAATTATTCTGGCCTTCTGGGGGATGAAAGAAAAGAAGACTGCTTTGGCTGATATACTACTGAATTGCAGAAGTTGGTACATAAACTATTAACATACTTTAACCAGAGAAGAAGATGCCACTGAACGAGCAATTTTAGCAGCTTCTGCCTCACTGTTGGCGCCACTTACAGTAACCTGCACAGGAGAAGGCACATTAAAACATTATGTCATATTCCTGAAAATCTAGAAAGGAGATATATAGTACGCACTAAAGTTTTAACTTTTCAGATAAGCCCAGTTTTAACTTTCCAGATAAGCCAAATTGTTTGTTAAAACCTAGAAGACCAATTATCAAGTCCAAAATAAATAGCATCAAAGGATTATGTCACTTAACCTCAATTAGGCATGTTGCACCCTCACCATCCCATGCTATGGATTTCGCAAGACCTTGCATTACCTACATGGAAGGAATAAGTCAGCATAGGAACTTAACAGGTAAACAATATCTGCTTAGGGGGCCAAAAACTAAGGTGCAGAAATGTGTTCCTGAGGACAATATAAAGCTCATTTTGGTCTATCACATGTAACCTAGAGCGAAAAATAACTTAATAATGACTGTGCCGGCATTAAAGTACATCTGAACGTAAGCGCTTGCTGACATACATGAAAATATTAAGGAGCATGGAGTAATACTTACTGCATCTAGGCAAGCTTGGAACTGTTGAGCCTCAGTGCTATCAAGACTTTGAATTCCAGATAAACCAGACAACCCACTTGCCATAGCAATAACACAGTCATTGGTACTAGTATCACCATCCACCTTCAGAATTATTGCACAAAACAATTATTGGTTTGTACGCCTACTATATGAAGAACATACAATCCATAACAGTACTACAAAATAATGGACCTAGGTCAAGATCCTGTCAGTTAGATTGCCACATTTGCAAGAAAATTAAATCTCGTTTCAAGGAAAAAGGTACTTCATTATCTAATATGCACACTACCTACTGCAATATCAATTCTTTAAAGTAGCAGTGTATAACTCAGAGTAGTATTTGTTAGGTCGAAGATATGAACAGCATACTCCAAATATATTGAGTATGTTCACGAACAAAATTGTGGTGCCCCCCACCCCTAGTAACCATCTGCGATTTATGTGCATGTGCCATGCTGTTTGCTTTTATATAAATAATTGACAATGCCAAAATTTCCTACCCATGTTGTGTGATTGCTTATGCGTGATCAATACAATATACAAGAGCGGAGACTCACTGTAATTTGGTTGAAACTTCTACTCACTGATGTCCGGACCATTTCTCTCCAGACATCACTGCTGACTTGAGCATCTGTAGGTTAAAACCTGTAATAGAAAAAATGGCCATCAATCTTTGCTACATGCCTCAGTAGAGGGAGGGAGAAACAGAGGGTGGGAACATACACTGAGCATTGTTGCCATATTTGGGTGAATCATTCCAGAACCTTTAGCCATTCCACCTATTCTGATAGCCACTCCTCCAATCTAGTTTTGAACAAGAATTGATGACAATAAAATCCAAGGGGAGAACACCACAAGTAAACCAAGAGACTCAAACCTCAGTCTGGACAGCAATGCTCTTGCTAACAAGGTCTGTAGTTGTAATGGCCACAGCAGCAGAATTTGCACTATTGAAGAAGGTATATTAGGTGACCAACAATAAGTACCATTAAAATTATATCAATGATTATCATGATGATTTTACAATTTGAAGGCTTGAGATATAATGCTACTCATGATACTGAATATTATTACCCCTGAACTGAAGAAGACAGCGAGCCCACAAGTCTAGGTAGCGAATTTAAAAGTGCCTCCTACAATGCCAAAGCCCAGATATCAGATAGGCACTTTACTATATCATACTAGCATCAGTGGGCTAATGTGAAACAAATAGCCCAGTCATATTGGGCGTATCATAGTGTACCTTCTTTATCCTTTGACCAATGACACCAGTAGACTGAATCAGTATGTTATCTGTGCTCACATTGAGAAGCTGCAGCAGTGGTTAGGAGTTAGCATAGCGGTAAAATGACTTTACTCGTGAACAAGCACCTAGGGCCTGTTTGGTTGTCTGGATATAGCCTGGCCTAGCTCCTGGGATGCATGCTCAAGCCATTTAGTTGCCTGCAATCCTTCCCAGGCCTGGCCCGGCGCGTGCAGCCGGTGCCCCGCAGCCTGGCTCGCGGGAATCCGTTTCCAGGCGGCCTAGCTCGCACGGGCAGCGTGAGCGTGCGCGTGACGATGCAGGTGCGAGCGCAGGTCAAGGCAACCAAACAGCTGCTCTATGCATCCTGGCGCTGCAGATCAAGGCAACCAAACAACAATAGCCTGCTGCCTGCATGGCCACAACCTAGCCAGAGGAGGCCTGGTTGGCTAGATGCGATGCAGGCTACCTGAGAAGGAAACCATACAGGCCCCTAAAGGGCAGGTCCCTACCTTGGCAACAGCATCTGCACTATCCACTGCATCCTGATAGCCAAGATCACCCTGACAGCCAATCATTTGAGACAATAGCTCAATATCAGTCACTGAGTTCCGATATACAGTTCATAACTGCTAGTCTGCTACTGACGAGTATGACAGATATGGCACTTATAAACACTTACAGTTGCAGCATTTGCTTGTCCAGCATTAATTAACACAGCACGACCCTATGCAACAAAGTGTTGCAAAAGGACAAAAATTTAACGAGTGATTAGCCCAAATTGATCAGCAAAGTCCTTCAGTTTGAAGGCAGATGAGAGGCAGGATTAGCTTACTGTTTTCGATGTACTAAGGACATGCTTGCAATACAAAACAGGTGCAGCGGCAACAACGTTTGTTGTAAATGTTCCTGAAAGGAGTTCAGCATGAGAACTGAGCCTAACTAATATATTACCAATCGTATAAAGCATAGCAAGTAAATTCAGAAGACAATACGCCCTGCAACATTAGCAACAATAGCATATCTAGCTGTTCAGTTCATCCAAATCCAAATGAGCATAGACTAGACACCTAGCGTGCCAAAGTGGCATTCAGAGATAACAATAACATCTGGCTACCTGAGGCATGCCACATGCCAGTGACCATTGAAGCTCATAAGAGTCACTCATACCTGCTACAGTTGCGTCGACGTCGCAGGCGACCAGTGCCAAGTCAGGCTTCTCGCCCTTGGCACGCAACCCACCATAGATGCCCGCCGCCTTGAACCCCTTCGCGGCAGTAACGCCGCCTTCTACCTGCATTTCACACCAACAAGCAGTCTTAAGCCCAACCAAAGCCCTCCCATCGATACCCGCGCCTAGGAACCTTGCTATTTCGCCAGTCACCTGCTTCCAAGGGCCCTCGGGAAGGAGGATCGGTGCTGCGGAGATGACCCCCCCGGCGGACGCGACGGAGCAGACGACGACCCTGCTCGGAGCTGCCCGGGAGTTCATCCTGAAGGGGCGAGGCTGAAGCGGGGCGCGGGAGTGGAGGAGCAGGAGGGACGGGGGCGGCATCGCTGCTGCTGCAGGCGGTTGGTCGTGGCGCGCGGGGGCACGAGGGTGGGAGCGTGGCGGGAGGCGGGCCGGCGACTTGGGCGACGCCGGCCGGCGGGTTGGTGCGTGTGTAGTTGGCGGCGGCGGCGGCCTGGCGGGACAGGTGGGTCTTCGGCCTCAGGAGCCCGGTCAAAAGAGCGCTTGCTATCTGAAAGCCCCCTGGGCCCTAAACCGGTTACCGGCCCACCTGCTACGCTCGCAGTGGAGGTAGCAAATCCAATATAATCGCGTCCACCTCCCTTGGCTAACTTCCTGAACGTGGAAGTCTCTCTATTAGTCTAGACCCTCCTATATTTTATATAATAGAGATAATTAGGAATCCTAATTCTAATAGATCTCCAATCATAAATAACTTGAATAGAACTCTAGTCTATATCTATACCATTTATATTCGTGTCCTACCTATATTGTATGTGATCCAAACTGATTCCCGGTCATACGAATTAGAACAACTCGTATTTAGCGATCCGATTCCCATATGTATTGAGTTTCGTTGCAACACAGCAAACACATTTCCTATATATATTTCCCTCTGCATGTTTGGTCTGGTTTCCATTTTATTCGGTAATGCTCCTGTTCGGTTGTCCGGACGGACGGACGGACCCCGCCCGAGTCGCCAACTTGCGGAACCGACCACACCCGCGTCGCCTCATTCCGCATCACCCACTCGCTCTGCGGCGTCTGTGCGTTGAGCGCCCCTGCTCGTGGGACAGATCCTGCCCTCCCCCGCGCCGCCCCCGCCCGGCTTTGAGCTCCGCGTCGACAAGCCTCTATTTTCGTCCAAGCAGCAAGTAGATGTTGCGCTTGAAAGCGCGTGTTGTAAGCATATGTTTTAAGTGCTTCAGATGTTTTCAGAGGTATGTTGCAAGTGTTTTCATATGGATATTGCAAAAGTAGATCGAAATATTGTATATGTTGCAATGGTTATACACGTAAGTTCCCAATATTTTATTTGTTTTTTAGACCTATGTTGCAAGTGTTGCATTTGAATGTTCCAAAAGTAGATCAGGTGTTGCATCTTCCTCCTCGCCTTTTGCTGTTTCGTCGCGGTGTCTCCTCCTCCTCGCCTTATGTTGCCTCGCCTCGGTGTCTCCTCCTCCTGGCACCGGCTAGGCATCCGCCTCCTACTCTCTCTCTTCTCGATGCTGGTGACATACGAGACGGCGTGGGCCCCATGTGGACGTGCGAAACGGCTGCAACCCCCATGTGGCGTGTGAAACGGCGTAGAAAAAATGATTGCACGCCCGTGCTTCCGGACGCCCCATCCGTTCAGACATGCGGACGATTTTTTCCCTTCACCTCCTCCGTCCGCTGAGTCCGCTTAGGAGTTAGGGCCTGTTCGGCTCGTATTAAAGCTGGCTGATAAGCCGGCTAAAGCTGATTTGTTTTGAGAGAAAAACACTGTAGATTCTAGCTGATAAGCCGGCTGATAAGTTCAAGCGAACATGCCCGACGTTGAGCGTAGACGTACGGTACCAGTCCTTTATTTTCTTTTGGCTCCCCGTCCTCACGTTTGAGTTCGTATATGGGGTTTCTTTTGATTTTTTCATAAATGTCAAAAATAAATAATAAATGTAAGGATTAAGTCCACTTTTAGCCCCTCAACTCTCATGCCGGTCTAATTTTTATCCCCAAGTACAAAACCGTCTGATCTGGGCACCGAAACTTTCAAACCCGTTCAATTTAAGCCCCTCGACGCGTTTGAGGCGGTTTGTGATGACTTGTTCCCAGTTTTGAGTGGCCATGCTGGCGTTGACAGACATGCTGGATCACTGCGTGGCTCAAAAACACGAGCCGCCCCGGTCAGCTCTCTCTCTCCCTCTCAGTTCCTCTCCCCTGAACCCTAGACGCCGCCGCCGCCTCCATCGCCGTAGCCGCTACCGCACCCTCTCATCCAGTGCCTCCACGTCCGCAGTCTCCCCTCCGCCTGGGAGTCCTCCGCCACCACCTTCGCAGTCGTCTATGGCGACCTCAAGCGGATCTAGCCGAAGTTTGGGGACCCAAGAGTCGTGATGGCGTCGCCATGGCGATTCATCCTCACCCAACCCCTATCGTGAAGGACCACTGGAGTATACCCCAGCTGTGCTATGCAAATGCGGTGCAAAAGCTGCTAGGTTCATATCTTGGAGTGATTTGAACCCAGGATTGCTGTATCTAAAGTGTGCATGGGCTCGTGTAAGTTGTTCTCTTTGTGATTCATAGTCTGTAGATGCATCAGTGATTGAGTGTGTCTCTGATTTGTTGGTTATTGGTTTGTTTCATAGGATGGTGGTTGCGACTTTTATAATTAGGTGGATCTACCAAACAGTAGCTTCAAGAAGCAACTTCTGCTTGATTTGTGAGATGCAGTGAAGTACTAGAAGCGTGCAACTAGAGTAGCTAAATAGAGTTTGGAAGATGCAAGAATGGAGACTACAAGACTCTTGGAAGGTGCAACAAGGGAGAATCAAAGACTATAGCTTCAGCTGGAAGGCACAACAAGGGAGAATCAAAGACTAAAGCTTCAGCTGGAAGGCGCTGTCAGGTACAATGAAGACAGATGTGCCATGTTTGTTGTAGCCAGGATAGGAAGCTGAATTGTAGTTGGGAGCTGAATCTAGAGTTGAGTTAGAGGTGAGGATAGGGACATTATAGAAGGAGAGGAAGTTCTTGTTTGGTGCTCTATTTGTTTGTGTAGGATTAGTGGCTGCTTCCTGGATGCCTTGGATCATGTAAGTCAATGTGGTGTTAGCCTTGGTGTAGTTGTAGTTATAGTCAGTAGGATCCATGTTGGTACTAAAAACCTGCTCAGGTTCTATTATGGGTTGTGTATCAGCTTAATGCATGAGCATAATGCTCATGACCATGTATGAGTATCAGGTTAATGCTCATGTCCTAATGTTTTAGTGAAATGTGGTTGCATGAATCCATCCTTTTATATGTGAATCCTTTTATATGTTTAACTTGGTCATATACTAAATGTTAAGTTCACCCTCCATGTATTTTCTTAAGCTCTACAGAATAATCTAATATCCAAATAAGAGAGAGGTTTACCCTACTAGATGAGTTAAAGATTCCAATATCATTTTTTCAAACAAAACCGATATTTTTTCCCAGATCATAACAATAGATGAGAAAATATATGAAAAAATTGGATGAGAAACCTTTTGCCAGACTATTCATATAATTGGAGATCCTCAAAATTCTTAACTAATGTCTGAAAACAATTTGCCAGACTATTCATATAATTGGAACATGCCCAAAAATATTCCACCTACTCCATTCTTCAGCTGAAATGCCCAATCTTTAACTCATTGAACAAATATACTTACCACTGCAGTAGATGACAGAGGCAAGAAGGCACCAACAAACACTTGTCAAAAATACTTTGGAAAGAGACATATTGGACTCAAGACAACATCCAGAGATTTTTTAGTACCTTAGTACCTTAGTCATAGATCCAAGTTCATTACAATAGTTCAGGTTGCACACACACAAACTCATGAAATTTGACACATACATGAAGTCGGGTAGAAGGATAGATCCAAGTTCATTATAGTAGTTCATTACAATAGTTCTAGATAGCATAGATAAGACACAGACATAGACATGGGCTCAAGGATTTGGGCCTATCAGCAGTAAGGTAGAAGGAGTGGCTCCCTTATGATCAGCTGCACTTGGATAAATCTGCTTGGCTGGTCCTGCAGCTGACACAACAACCTTGGAGGTAGAAGCACCTAAAACTTGGAGGCTTGCTTTACTGTGATTTCTAGACATCCCTAGTATAGTGGCCTCTAGGGTGACCTTAGCCCGAGCCCCTTCCTTCAGCGTTGTCTTCACTCTTGCTGATGACTTCATAGTTTTTTGCCCATCCTGTAAGACAAAGGAAGTATATAACTAAGACAAAGAAAGTATATTACTAATAAGGATGACCACATGGAATAAGCAGTTAAACTTACATTGTAGTGTCTTTTGCTACTAGCAGCAGTAGATGAAGGGCATGACTTCCTTTTTTTATGAGCCTCCTCTACCAGACCATGAAGCACCATCACCTCCTCTAACAGACTGTGAAGCACCACCACTTGCATTACCAGACTATGAAGCACCACCACTTGCATTACCAGAACCTATCCTCCTGCTACAAGTTGTCCTATTGTGCCAATCCCTTTACATACTCTGCACCTTATAGCTGTTCCTTTCTTGGATAGCTTACCCTGAGGTGGCTTCTTCTTCTCCCCATCTTGCCTTTTCCTCTCCTTCTTTGGTCTTCCAGGCATCCTTACATACCTAGGGGGCAATGGCTTTTCTCTATTTGATACTGGCTAGAAGGCCTTGCCTTCCACTGGTTATAGGCAGTGTGCATATGTCTTGTTGTACTCCTCAACGGAATAACACTTGGCTATGAATTCTTCTAAAGGCCTAGATGCATAGTAGATATAGGAAATAGCATGAGGGTAGGGCAAACCTGACAACTGCCAGAACCTATAGGAGCAAGTTCTCTCATCCAAATTCATAGTGAATCTGTGATCCTAGTAGGTTACTTCATAGCAATTGTTGCCATTGCTGATAGCATGGCAGAACCCACTAGCTGTGACATATGTCATCAACTTCTTGTAGGTGTTTGGACAGATGAGACTTGTCCACCTTTTTGCCTTGTTCCTATTCTCATGGATTCTTACCATAACTTGGCACCTTATATCTTCAATCATACTTATGATTGGAAGGAACCTTGCTTTCAGAATCCAATGGTTGAAGCACTCACACATGTTATTGTCCACAGAATCATAGAATGACCCAATTTTGAACCATGCTCTACTCCAATGCTTAGGATTAGTTCTCAAAATAGCATCAGCCCCCTATGGTGTCTCTGCCCTTAGCTTGTTCATGTTGTAGTTGAATAGATTCATTGATGAAGACTTTGCACATCTCCAAAAAAGCTTCTGATACTTCTTGTTAGTGAACTTCTTCCTCCAATTAGCATAGATATGCCTGGCACATATCCTATGCTCCACCTTAGGTGCCCACTTGTTTACAACATTGATGAGCCCCTTTTGTTGGTCAGAAATAAATACCCAGCCATCACCATCACTAAACTGCAGGTTAGTGCTCAGCAAAGATAAGAAAAAGTCCTAGGACTCCTTGGTCTCCCTCTCTACAACTGCCCAAGCTATTGTGTACATTTGATTGTTGGCATCTCTACCTAGTGCACAAAGCAGTTCTCCATTGGTTAATCCCTTAAAAAACAACCATCTAGTCCAATAACCTTCCTGCAACCAGCAAGGAACCCCTTCTTGCATGCATCAAAGCAGACATAAAACCTCATGAACATGGGTTCAAGTTCTTCAGTGTCAAGCTTCACTACTATTATACTCCCAGGATTGCTTCTCAGCAGTTCAAGCTGGTAGTCAAACACCAAAGCATACTCCCCCTTGGTTGCATCATACATCCTTTGCATCATAATTGATTTGGCTCTCTTAATCTTTGAAATACTAACATCTGCAAATATTTCCTCCTGAATTGTTTCTCTCATACTCTCAACTGACCACTGTGGGTTAGCCAATATCAACTTCTCATATTTATCTGCTACTCTCCTTGATGTCACCAAAGAGTTATCTCTCCTTGGTGGGCATGTGTGCACATCTTTACATGTGGCTATAAGCCAACACTTGCCCTTGATGTTTTTGACAGATGCAAAACCTAAGGGCACTTTGGCCATGAACAAATTGCTCTACACCTTGTGCTCTCATTCTTCATAAACTTAATCACCTTCCTTTCTACAAGCCCATACTTGATGACAGCCTCCCTGAATGTTGACTTATCACTAAAAGCCATCCCAACAGTGAATACTAGCACTGGAGCATTGGCATCAAACTTGGGGAATTTCTTCTCCTTCCTAACCAACTCTCCATCAGATGTTTCATCATATGAATCATCCTCTTCATCAGTATCCATAGCATGGGAATCACAGCCATCCTCTTCATTAGCACATTCCACATTGACTTCATGCCTTTCCTCATCAACCACCAACATGCCTCCAGCTTTTAATTTCTTCTTTAACTCCTTTAGCTCAGCTCTAATCTATATTACCTCCTTATCCTCTTCATTGCTCTCATCATCACCACGCAAGTAATCATGGTCACTGGAATCATCCATATCTGAACTATGTTCCTTCTGTACAGGAGCCTCTCCATAAACAGACACTTCTTCTTGCATAACTAACTTCTGTATAGGAGCCTCTTTCTCTCTAACCCAATGCAAATACTTAGTAGCACCTACTAAGTCCTTCTTCAGTTGTTCTGGTGATGACATGTTCATTATAGCCAAATCCTCAACCACCACATTGTCTTCATGAGGTGTTTCCATCCCAGTGCTTTCACTGTCTGCTCTTTCACTCTTCATTTGAGCATCTTCCTTGCAGTCACTACACTGGTCCTCCCCATCCTCTTCCTCCTCTATCTCCATGCCATCATCTTTCACTTCAATAAGCTCAACAAATACATCTGCAACCCCTCCATCAGTAACACATTCAGACATGTCCAAACAAGCCTTGTCATCTACCAAAACTCTGAGCCCATTCAGTAAATCCTTGCCAGGGAACAACCAATAGAGAAGAACAGGCTCTGAAGCATTGTAATGGTCTTTAAGATGTCCAATTACTTCAGGCAAAGATATTTTGTCACGCTCGATGAATGACATCTCCTCATTTCCACATAGATAATGAAGCTTCTTCCCATCATTGAAAAACTCTGTAACACCCCTGGTGTTAGGCTTGCCTAATTGCACTTGCATTTTATGAACATGAGCATCATTCATCCATTCATGAGCATATATCACATGAAACATGTTATCAAAACATTGCAACGTACTGTATATTTCATGAGTGTTGTTTTTGTGAATTAAAGAGTGTGCAACACCCAAGTGCAACATGTGCAACTCACTTTAGTGGAACCTAGCTAGTTATTGTAATGCAACAAGATCATGAAACATGTGAAACATGACTATGAAACAAAAGTAACATTTCAATTGTTTTTCATCGTTTCAGTACATTCAGTGCTTGATTCTTGTGTGACCGATGTGTGGTATGGCTAAAAATATTGTTAAACATCTTAGCTATGCTTAGAAAGTCATTAGGAACAATGTTCATGTTGATCATTTTGCCTAATTAAGTTTCCAAGTCATGGTTTGACTTGTTTTGACCCTAGGACTTTTTGGGTTGACTATTCAAAAAGTACCACTTAGAATATTTGCATGTCTGAGCAACCTAAAACAAAGTTGTAGCAAATTATATAAGGAACAAAAGTTATTTTGTGACCAAGTCATGAAAATGTGCACAACATGCTCTAAATGGTCCCACAAGTCAGAAATTGGGTTGGGTTCAACACTTAGAAATTTTCTAAGTACAAACTCCACTTTTCAGTTTCTTGAACATGACTTTGGCATGATTTTACTCTCTATCCTTTGGAATTAGACATTGATCTCTAAATGAGTTTTGTAGCTGGCATGTAGGTGTACAACTTTTGTTTTGATTTCTTTCGCTAACGATCAACGGATTAGGAGATAGAGCATCACCATTTGGCGCTGTCAGTCAGTTTCTTGTTATCTGAATCGCGCTACAGTGTTTCGGCTTCAGACCTGTTATGGCCGACTGAGATCAAATGGTGGTCGCCGTGTGTCCGCCATGTGCTCGGCTCACCCTGACCACGCCGCACGCTGGCTGGCTTGAAGAGGAGCACGCCCTGCTGCCCTCCGCACGCGCTCTGCACTCATCCACTCCTTCGTTGCCTTCCCCATTCATAGCCGCAGCACACCGCCGACGCCATCAGCTCCGTCGAGCTTGCTCAAGCTCGCCGCAGCACCACAGCCACCACCATCCCACCTATAGCTCCACCATCGCCTCATGGACCTCATCAGTGCCCTCACGGAGCCAGCCAAGCTGTAGGTGAGTGGCATTGCCAAACCATGCACCACCGCAGCATGGCCGCCATGGTCGTCGCCGGTGATCTCACGTGGTCCCGCCTGACTGCTTTACTGTAGCCGGTAGCCATAGCATAGGAAGGTCCGTCTTGTTCACTGAAAGCTTAAGCGCGCCTTGTATGGCCACCAACCGCCTGGGTTCACCGGAGCACCACCGTGCGCCATGGCCGAGCCACCATAGGCCATGGACGACGTCCCTATAGTCCGCTAGAGTCTAGTTTTAGGAGTGCTATGGATGCGGGAGGT